>NC_092091.1:29227071-29257071 GCF_045679555.1 Salvelinus alpinus
ACCCCAGACCTCACAACCATAAAGGGCAATGGGCTCTATGACTGATTCAAGTATTTTTAGCCAGATCCTAATTGGTATGTTGAAATTTATGTTCCTTTTGATGGCATAGAAGGCCCTTCTTGCCTTGTCTCTCAGATCGTTCACAGCTTTGTGGAAGTTACCTGTGGTGCTGATGTTTAGGCCGAGGTATGTATAGTTTTTTGTGTGCTCTAGGGCAACGGTGTCTAGATGGAATTTGTGGTCCTGGTGACTGGACCTTTTTTGGAACACCATTATTTTGGTCTTACTGAGATTTACTGTCAGGGCCCAGGTCTGACAGAATCTGTGCAGAAGATCTAGGTGCTGCTGTAGGCCCTCCTTGGTTGGTGACAGAAGCACCAGATCATCAGCAAACAGTAGACATTTGACTTCGGATTCTAGTAGGGTGAGACCGGGTGCTGCAGACTGTTCTAGTGCCCGCGCCAATTCGTTGATATATATGTTGAAGAGGGTGGGGCTTAAGCTGCATCCCTGTCTCACCCCACGACCCTGTGTGAAGAAATGTGTGTGTTTTTTGCCAATTTTAACCGCACACTTGTTGTTTGTGTACATGGATTTTATAATGTCGTATGTTTTACCCCCAACACCACTTTCCATCAATTTGTATAGCAGACCCTCATGCCAAATTGAGTCGAAGGCTTTTTTGAAATCAACAAAGCATGAGAAGACTTTGCCTTTGTTTTGGTTTGTTTGGTTGTCAATTAGGGTGTGTAGGGTGAATACATGGTCTGTTGTACGGTAATTTGGTAAAAAGCCAATTTGACATTTGCTCAGTACATTGTTTTCATTGAGGAAATGTACGAGTCTGCTGTTAATGATAATGCAGAGTATTTTCCCAAGGTTACTGTTGACGCATATTCCACGGTAGTTATTGGGGTCAAATTTGTCTCCACTTTTGTGGATTGGGGTGATCAGTCCTTGGTTCCAAATATTGGGGAAGATGCCAGAGCTAAGGACGATGTTAAAGAGTTTTAGTATAGCCAATTGGAATTTGTTGTCTGTATATTTGATCATTTCATTAAGGATACCATCAACACCACAGGCCTTTTTGGGTTTGAGGGTTTTTATTTTGTCCTGTAACTCATTCAAGGTAATTGGAGAATCCAATGGGTTCTGGTAGTCTTTAATAGTTGATTCTAGGATTTGTATTTGATCATGTATATGTTTTTGTTCTTTATTCTTTGTTATAGAGCCAAAAAGATTGGAGAAGTGGTTTACCCATACATCTCCATTTTGGATAGATAATTCTTCGTGTTGTTGTTTGTTTAGTGTTTTCCAATTTTCCCAGAATTGGTTAGAGTCTATGGAGTCTTCAATTACATTGAGCTGATTTCTGACGTGCTGTTCCTTCTTTTTCCGTAGTGTATTTCTGTATTGTTTTAGTGATTCGCCATAGTGAAGGCGTAGACTCAGGTTTTCCGGGTCTCTATGTTTTTGGTTGGACAGGTTCCTCAATTTATTTCTTAGATTTTTGCATTCTTTATCAAACCATTTGTCATTGTTGTTCATTTTCTTCGGTTTTCTATTTGAGATTTTTAGATTTGATAGGGAAGCTGAGAGGTCAAATATACTGTTAAGATTTTCTACTGCCAAGTTTACACCTTCACTATTGCAGTGGAACATTTTACCCAGGAAGTTGTCTAAAAGGGATTGAATTTGCTGTTGCCTAATTGTTTTTTGGTAGGTTTCCAAACTGCATTCCTTCCATCTATAGCATTTCTTAATGTTACTCAGTTCCTTTGGCTTTGATGCCTCATGATTGAGTATTGCTCTGTTCAAGTAGACTGTGATTTTGCTGTGGTCTGATAGGGGTGTCAGTGGGCTGACTGTGAACGCTCTGAGAGACTCTGGGTTGAGGTCAGTGATAAAGTAGTCTACAGTGCTACTGCCAAGAGATGAGCTATAGGTGAACCTACCATAGGAGTCCCCTCGAAGCCTACCATTGACTATGTACATACCCAGCGTGCGACAGAGCTGCAGGAGTTGTGACCCCTTTTTGTTGGTTATGTTGTCATAGTTGTGCCTAGGGGGGCATATGGGGGAGGGAATGCTGTCACCTGCAGGCAGGTGTTTGTCCCCCTGTGTGCTGAGGGTGTCAGGTTCTTGTCCAGTTCTGGCATTTAGGTCGCCACAGACTAATACATGTCCCTGGGCCTGGAAATGATTGATTTCCCCCTCCAGGATGGAGAAGCTGTCTTTATTAAAGTATGGGGATTCTAGTGGGGGGATATAGGTAGCACACAGGAGGACATTTTTCTCTGTTAAGATAATTTCCTTTTGAATTTCTAGCCAAATGTAAAATGTTCCTGTTTTGATTAATTTAATGGAGTGAGTTAGGTCTGCTCTATACCAAATTAGCATTCCCCCTGAGTCCCTTCCCTGTTTCACACCTGGTAGTTTGGTGGATGGGACTACCAGCTCTCTGTAACCTAGAGGGCAACCAGTGGGTCCGTCTCCGCTATACCATGTTTCTTGCAGGATGACAATGTCTGCATTACCGATTTCTTTGGTGAAGTCCGTGTTCCTGCTCTTTAGGCCAAAGGCAGATGACCTCAGGCCTTGGATATTCCAGGATGATATAGTGAAGGCTTTTTGTTCCATAAAGTGTCCAATGTTGTTGGCCGTGTGGTTTGGCCTCAGGCCAGTAAGTGTGAGCAGAGCCTGCTGAGCATCTGGTACATGCCGTTGGCTTGGGCGAGTGTAAGAGTGGGGGTTGGGCCTGTTTGCCCGCTCACTACCTGGGCGTATGTGTGACTTCCATGTTGATGCTCTCTTTGCGGGGGTGGGGTGCATGGGGTGGGCAGGAGTGGCATAGGTCTGATCTGAGGGGGCCTAAATGGGGTGTGGGCATGGTTGATGTGGGGGGGTGTTGATTGGTTGGGGTGGGGGTGTGGATGTGTCTGGGGGTGCTGTGGTCTGGATGTAAGTCCTCTTGGCGTGGGTCCTCTATGTGTAGGTCCACGGGGGGGTCCTGCAGGTCTTGGAGGGTGTCTCGCTGGTCTGGGTGGGGTGTCTATTGATCTGTTGCTCCTGTGTGAAGTGTTGGGGCTGCGTTTGAGAGCGATGTCCTTTAGAGTCCGGACAAAGGTGGGCACTGCTGCCTTATAGAGGTGGACCTGGTCATAGAGGCTGTTCAAGTCCAGGGTGGAGTGGTGGGCCAGGAAAACATTTGGTTTTGAGGCACAGTCACGGGAAATGCTTGCGTTTACCCGCTGTATTGTAGCAGGGTGGAAGTCTTTTCGTGGTAGCAGGGTGGAGATAACCACTTGTGCATTGGGGAAAGTAGAAGAAGCTTTTTCAATCACTCCCTTCAGTGCTGTGGCCACCCTTTCCTGCTTTGCTCTCAGGTCGTTTGTGCCTGTGTGTATTATTATGTGGCTAGGTGAGCCTAGTTTGTCCTCAGACAGAAGGTCTAGGGCGCGCTGGGTGTTTGGACACCAGAGTTTAGACACACTGTGTTTGGGAAAAAGTTTTTTTTCTTCTATATATTTCCCATTTGAGTCCATAAGGAGAACAATCTGTGTCTTGTGTTTGTTCTCAGTGGGTGTGGGGGGGTTGTCAGGAGGGCTATCAGGGTGGCTGACAGGGGGGGTGCTCAGGGGGGGTGAGAGCTGCTGGGCTTGGGTTTTTTCTTTTGTCTGTTCTGCTGTGATGTTGACTCTATGGTCTGGTGTGGACTGTTCTGCTGTGGTGTCGAGACTTTTGTCCGGTGCTGAGGTGGGCTGTTCTGCTGGCGTCTCTGTGGGGATGGCCACCTCCCTAGTGGGTTGTTCTCTGTCACATGCCATCCCCCTCAACCTCTCCTCCAGCAGTCTGATCCTCTCCTCCATCCCCCTCTCCCTCTCCTCCAGCAGTCTGATCCTCTCCTCTAGTGCTTTGTTCTGCTCCTGCTTCTGCTCTTTCTCCTGTTGAAGTTGTCTCACCACTGTCCAGAGTGCAGATATGTCTCTCTCCACCTCCAGCTCTCCTGGTCTGGTTAAGGGGTTGTTGTGCTGGACTGTTGTCTGGGTCTGTGCTGACTGGAGTGTAATCACCTGCTGTTCCAGCTCCACCTGCCTTACCTCCAGCTGGGTGAATTTATCCTTCATTTCAATGAGGGAGAAGTGCTCTGTACTGGGAGGTTGACTGTCTGCTGAGGGTTGCTCGTCTGTGGGGTTATATGATGAAGAGGTCTGGTCTGACCCGCTTGGGGTGGGGGTATCTTTATCAAGGGAGAGCTTCTCCTGCTGGGCTAATTCTTTGATTAGGTGAAAGTCCAGCTGAAACTGTTTGGGGTTGCCCTGTACCAATACTGTTCCAGACTTATATAGATTTATGTTAGCTGACTCAGAGTCCTCGTTGTCAAGTATCCTGAGTTTCCACCCCTCGTTAACCCCCCCTCTCTTAACAGAGGGGTAGTGTGCTAATATAGCACTGTGCCATGCCAGGGGATGGTTTGTGTGGAAGATAAGGTTGCTGATGTTCCCATTTTTGTAATAGTCAGCAAAAAGTGTCTCTTGATTTTCCATAAGGAGCTTCATTTTGTGCTCTTTTCTTGCCTTATCATTCTTTACACTCACAGGGTACTGTATTTTAATTACCTCTGAACAGCAGGAGGGAGCTTCTAAGGCCTCTCCATTTGGTTGGGGTAGACTATTCGACTCTCCTGCCATTGTTGGGCTAATGGTCTTTGACATCTCTCACTTGACACGTCAGTGCTAGTTGAAGCTGTATCAAGTCAGTTACAGTTGAATACAGTTGAAGCTGTATCTCTCTCAGTTCCACAAAAAATCCAAGTTTAACTAACTCTAAATCTATCTTTTTTAAAGAAAATGCTGAAAAATGCAGGAGCTCATCTGATCATCTGATCATGACCTCTCTCTCTCTCTCTCTCCTTGTTAGCTAGCTAGCTTCTTTCAGGAGAGTCCCTAGCAACTGCCTAGCAACAGGTAAACAACTTAGCTAGCTAAGAAAATTGTATAATTTTACTTTTTTCGAAGGCCTTTCTTCTTTGTTTGCTGCTTGTTTGGTCTCCTAATCAGTCTTGCAGTTTTCTTTTGCTTTTTTTCGATATACTTTCCTCTAAAAACCATGTAAAATTCAATATTTTTAGGAGCTCATCTTTTCAGCTGTTGCTGCTTAATTTGGAACTCCGGAACTCTCTCTCTCTCTCTCTCTCTCTCTCTCTCTCTATCTCTCTCTCTCTCTCTCTCTCTCTCTCTCTCTCTCTCTCTCTCTCTCTCTCTCCCTCCCTCCCTCCCTCCCTCTCTCTCTCTCTCTCTGCCCCCCCCGAGCTAATGCCAAGGCTTTAGCTCAGCAGACTAACACAGTGTGATGCACAGGAGACCCACGTTCAAATCTAGGCGGTCTCACTCTCTCTCACACACAACACACACAAGAGAGATCCTGTATCGCCTCTACAGTGTGTGGAACAATCTGTAACTGGACTCTCTGGTCCCTCTCAGGTCCGCCAGATCGCCTGTCCTCTGGATACATACACACCCTGTCATCTCTGTTTTATGAGGCAGCCTGGCTTCAGAGTCATACTTAACATCGTTTACGTATTTAACCTACTAATGGTCTAGTTACTTTAGATAGAAACTAAACGTGCGTAATCCGCGACCATATAGCAATCTGAAAGTTGCATGTTCGTGTCAGGTCAGGGACAACTGTGGCAGTTTAGCTAACCCTTAGCCTAACCCTTCTGCTAAACTTAACCCAATTCACCTAATCTGCTACATAAATTCCCTTAACCTTTCATCTAAAATGATCCTGTCCTTTGTAATCAGTTTACCAAACCACCAACGTAAATTCTCCCCATAATTCTACTTTGTTGTTACAATGCGACAAGCAACCTGGTCTATACTATACATCCTCCAAGAGAATTTACATCATCCAATTCGTATGCTACTGTATGAATGGATTAGATGTGTGCTACTATAGTCCTCTAATTCGTATGATATTGTACAACTGTGATTCAATTCATAATGTGACCTAACATATCATAGGCCTACTAAATGTAAAGTCACAGATTTACATACAGAATAATACGAAATGCACTTAGACCAAGTTGTATGAGGAGACAGAAATAGGAAGCACCTGGTTACGTCACTATGAGGCAAACAGAGTCAACTTGTGTGACACACACGGTCTAACGGACTCCTGACACACACACACACACACACACACACACACACACACACACACACACACACACACACACACACACACACACACACACACACACACACACACACACACACACACACACACACACACACACATAGGGCACACAGCCCCCCTCCCATCACTATTTCTATCTACACAGCTGCAGAAAAAAGAGGAAGAGAGAGAGAGAGAGAGAGAGAGAGACAGAGGAGAGGGCAGCGCGCACACACAACACATGCAGGCAGAACAGCCGAGAAGGCAGAAAAGGACACACGCACTTCCAGTCACACTCTGAAATAACGGATTAGCCAGAGACATAGCAAGGCAGACGGTGATTATTAGGCTACTACATCTCCATTCAAAACAGGTGCTTTACTAGTACATACAAATCTCTTTTATAGGAGCCGGGAGGAATCTCGTCCTGGAATATAATACATTTCACCATCCAGCAGTTTGGAAAAAACAAACAATGCTTTCTGACGGCGACAACTAACTGACAATGATGACATACAGAGGCAATGACAGAAAAGAGCGACTGAGCCTCTCTCTTTTATCTCATCTTTCTCTCCTCTCTCTTCTCTCCTTCCATGAGAATCTGAGCCCGATAAACCTTAACGATTCTCACTCACCACGCGACCAGCGTCCGTCAGTAGGGTCACCTTCGGAATTAACGCGGGCTTCTTGTGGGCGTGCGTGGCGTGCGTTAGAGTGAGTGAGTGACCAATAGCCATTTGGCGAGAGACAAAAAAGAGAGAGTCTGGATATAAGCACGATCCAACCCTCCAGACAGCAACAGAAGCAGCAGCGGGAGCCGGTCCTCCAGAGTAGCCGTCTGGACTCACCCCCAATCCCGCAGCCCCATGCAGGATGCCCGGGGGGGAGCGCTGGTCCTGGGGTGTCCTCCTGGTCCTGCTCAGCCAGAGTTCATGACACCCTGGGCGGCTTCATCATGCGTCTCCTGCCTGGTCCAAGCTCCCAATCCCTCCGGCTACTCTTTCTCTTTATCTTCGTGATGGGGGTTGCCCCTTACCCGGCTCTCACTGCAGGATGCCCAGACAGGTGTGTGTGTGACGACCAGCTGGTGGTCCAGTGCGCTGGGCAGGAGCTCACCTTCTTCCCCAACGACCTCCCTCTAGCCACCCGCCAACTCATCATTTCCAACAACCACATCGGAGAACTTCCAGCATTGCAACTCAACTACCTGTCTGATCTGGTCTACCTGGACATCAGCAACAACACCCTGATGGAGATCTCCGAGTCCACCTTCGGGAATCTCCGGAAGCTGGCCTACCTTGACCTGTCCTTCAATACACTGACCCAGATTGAGGACCGGACTTTTGGACCGTTGTCAAGCCTCGTGATGCTACGGCTAACAGACAATCTGGGGCTAAATGAGATCCACCCGGACGCGTTCTCAGAAAATATTGCTCTGCAGGTGCTGGATGTGAGCAGGAACAACCTGACGACGCTGAACATCAGCTCTCTGATCGCCCTGCCCTCCCTGCGCTCCATGGGGCTCAGCGGGAACCCCTGGAGATGTGACTGTGAGACAGAGGACCTCTGCCTCTGGGTCCAGATAGAAGGATTCAAGTTCCAAGGTGAGAATGGGGATGGAGCAGTTGGGGGGGGGGGGCTCTGTGTGTGTCTGTGGACCACTGTCCATGGGTACAGAAAGCAGGATTCAAGTTGTTCTATGTTTGTTTATAGCGTATGGGTGACCTGTGCCAGTGTCTTGCTCATGTGCTTCTATAAATCTCACTTTGTTGCTGTCTTTAATTCAGCAGCAATAAAGTTTGACAGATGGTCAGAGGAAGTGCACTCCCAATACTCAGGTGGTGTAGTTATTAAGCCTGTAGCTTAGACTGTTGGCCAGCACCATGTGTTTTGTTATTGTACAATTCTGGCGAGTAAACAGGCAGTTGTCCTCTGCTGGGACGGCCACCCAGCAACACTCCAAGGTCTTATCACTGCTTATCGTCACGTCAATTCATTTAGCTAATTTGATGGTGGGCGCTCAGTCAATAGTCCCTGATGGACGACTCACTCCGCTCTCTGCTCCCTGCACGGCACGTCATCCCTGTTATTACAACACACACACACACACACACACACACACACACACACACACACACACACACACACACACACACACACACACACACACACACACACACACACACACACACACACACACACACACACACACACACACACACACACACACACACACACACACATTGAATAATGTCACAGTAGCACAGGGACCACGGTAATGGATTGGCCTCAAAGTCACAATGATCAGAGGACTTCAACACCCCTTTGCTTTATCCCTCCCTCCCTCTTACTCTCTCTCCTCTTTCCCTCCCTCTCTCACTCCCTTTCTCCCTCTCTCTCTCTCTCCTTCTACCTCTCCCCTCTCATATCTCCCTCCTTTCTACCTCCTTCTCTCTCTCTCCCTCTCTCACACCTCACGCCCTTTCCCCTCTAACCTCTCCTCCCCACTCCCTCCCCCTCTCTCTCCCTCTCTCTAACCTCCACCTGTCCTTCACATCACACCAATAACTCTCCCAAAACTCATTCTTTGTCTAATGACTTTTCACACTATCTACACCAGGAGCAGGACAGAGAGGAGCTTACAACGACATCATCACTTCTGCTGTCAGTCAGTTAGCCTACTCTCAAAATAGGAGCCTACTGTTTTAGATCTACTAAAGAGAGTAGAACATATATAACAGTCCTACTCACTAGAGGATAGTAGTCTAATTACTGACACTCAGATCAGTGGAGCATCCCACCATGCATCTTCTATGTGAAACTACCACAATAGCCTTCATGAAGAGGGTTTAGCCTATTGGCACAGGTGGAAAGTCGGGGTTTCACCTGGCTGTACATCTGAGAGGACAGGGAAGAGGTACAGTGTTGACTATGTCCACAGTCAGTGTCAGCAGACCTCTCTATCTGTATCAATGCTATTGGTCCTCTCCTCTCCACCTCACTCTACCCATCCTCCTTTCTCGTCGTTCTTCTTCCACTGATTGTCCTCATTCGTCCAGCTGTACCTGATCTCTCTCTCTCTCTCGCTCGCTCGCTCTCTCTCTCTCTCTCTCTCTCTCTCTCTCTCTCTCTCTCTCTCTCTCTCTCTCTCTCTCTCTCTCTCTCTCTCTCTCTCTCTCTCTCTCTGTGTCTCTCTCTCTCTCTCTCTCTCTCTCTCTCTCTCTCTCTCTCTCTCTCTCTCTCTCTCTCTCTCTCTCTCTCTCTCTCTCTCTCTCTCTCTCTCTCTCTCTCTCTCTCTCTCTCTCTCTCTCTCTCTCTCTCTCTCTATCTCTCTCTATCTCTCTCTCTCTCTCTCTCTCTGTCTCTTTCTCTCTCTCTCTTTCAGTGCCGGTATCAGTGTTAGTCTCAGTGCCATATGCTGTGATGGTCTTTAAACAGGCCAGACCCTCACACTGCATACAGTTTTGTAAGAGTAGCTTGTGTGTGTGTGTGCATGTGTAAATGTGTACGTGTGTGTGTGTCTGTGTGTGTGTGATGCAATCCACTCTAGCGTGTGTGAGTCAGTGTGTGAGGGGTCTCCGGCTGATGAGACCGTGAGGAGGAGAACCTTTGGGAGAGGGGGATGAGAGGAGAGGGGGAGGAGGAGAACATAGAGGAAGAGGTGGAGGGGAAAGCAGTGTGCTGGCTGTTGAGCCTCAACCCTTATTTGACCCCTCACTCTCCATGCACCTGCATCAGGTCCTGGTTACAGGGAGTCACTGGTACTTTGAACTAGACCAGACACCATGGCTGAGAGAGAGGGGATGAGACTTTATTTTTGTACAGTCATCTTGTAATGAAGCATGTCTCCCTTCTCCTTCTTCTCTCCCTCCTGTAGTATGGGATGACATGGGTGTCTATTGATATGGCAGCCATATCATGTACAGTAACCAGAGTGACAGTCAGGAGAGAGGGAATTGGGTCAGGAGGAGAGGGAGGGAGAAAGAGAGGGTGTGTGTGCGTGTCCGTGTGTGTGTGTTTGATAGGGGTCGGTGTACGTGACTGTGTGTCCTCGTTGTTTAAGAGGTCTCATGTTATGACTGTAATGGTGGCGTTAGCTCTTACTCTGAGTGTGTGTGTGTTTGTGTGTGTGCTTGCATGCATGCGTGCGTGTTTGTTCCACCTGGGCTCCCCATGCTTTAACATGATTACTCAGAGCCCATTTAGAGTGTGGCTATGGTCCCTTACATAGCATGCTGTAGTGAGAGGAGGGACCATACCCACATGAAGTAGGGGTGCTGAGGGTGCTGGTAAATAATAATAATAATAATAATAATAATAATATAAAAGGCCTTTATTACTCCTGCATTATTACATATAGTCGGAAATTACTTTTTGATATCAGAGAGGTGGTAACTCACCAGCTTTTTGACCAGAAATACAACTTTCCTAAATTGGATCCTTTGTTCGTACCTCTCAAGATGATTGAACTTATCCCAGAGGCTGCTCCAAGACGCCGGCTGGAGGAGAAGAGGTATTTGGAGTGGAGTCCGACTCAGGAGGAGTGCAAATCATCCACCGCTTCCGAGTATATTACTTGCTTATGTTCAGTCCCTGGAAAATAAAGTAGACGAGCTCAGGGCGAGGATCTCCGTCCAGAGAGACATCAGGGACTGTAACATACTCTGTTTATGGAATCATGGCTCTCTCCAGATATACTGTCCCCGTCCATACATTCAGTGGGGTTCTCAGTACATTGCATAGATAGGAATAAAAAACTCTCCGGGAAGAAGAAAGGCAGAGGTGTATGGTTCATGATTAACTACTCTTGGTTTGATTGTGGTAACGTACAGGAACTCAAGTCCTTTTGTTCACCCAACCTAGAATACCTCACAATCAAACGCTGACTGCATTACCCTCCGAGATAATTTTCTTCGGTCATCGTCAGAGCCGTGTATATTCCCCCTCAAGCAGATACCACGACGGCTCTCAAGGACCTACACTGGACTTTGTGCAAACTGGAAACCGCATATCCTGAGGCCGCATTTATTGTAGCCGAGGACTTTAATAAAGCAAATCTGAGGAAAACGCTTCAAAATTTCTATCAACACATTGCCTGCAATCCTTGCACTTCAAAAACTCTCAACCATTGTTACTCTCGCTTCCGGGATGGCTACAAGGCCCTCCCCTGCCCTCCGTTCAGCAAATCAGATAACAACTCCAGGAAGTTTCTGCCCATAGGCAGAAACTCAAACAGGAAGTACATGTGCTAAGGTCTATTCAATGCTGGTCTGACCAATCGGAATCCATCCTTCAAGATTGTTTTGATCACGCAGAATGGGATATGTTCCGGGTTACCTCTGGGAATAATATTGACGTATACACTGACACGATGACTGAGTGTTTAGGGGATGTGTAAAGGGGATGTTGTTCCACTGCGACGAATAAAACCTATCCAAACCAAAAAACATGGCTAGATGGCAGCATTCGCACAAAACTGAAAGCACGAACCACCGCAGTTAACCACGTCAAGGTGACTGGGAATATGGTTAAATACAAACAGTCCAGTTATGCCCTCCGTAAGGCAATCAAACAGGAAAAACATCTGTACAGAGACAAAGTGGAGTCACAATTCAACGGCTCAGACACGAGACGTATGTGACAGAGACTCCAGACAATCAAACCAGCAATGTCGCAGACACCGACGTATTGCTTCCGGACAGGCTAAACACCTTCTTCCCCCACTTTGATTATAACACAGTGCCGCCGAAGCGGGCCGCTCCCGAGGAATGTGAGCTCTCGTTCTCCGTGGCCGACGTGAGTAAGACATTTAAGAGTTTTAACCCTCGCAAGGCTGCCGGCCCAGACAGCATCCCTAGCCGCGTCCTCAGGACATGTGCAGACCAGCTGGCTGAAGTGTTTATGGACATATTCAATCTCTCCCTATCCCAGTCTGCTGTCCCCACTTGTTTCAAGATGTCCACCAATGTTCCTGTACCCGAAAAAGTGAAGGTAACTGAACTAAATGACTATCACCACGTAGCACTCACTTCTGTCTTCATGAAGTGCTTTGAGAGGCTAGTTAAGGATCATATTACCTTTACCTTACCTGTCATCCTAGACCCACTGCAATTTGCATACCGCCCCAATAGATCCATGGATGATGCAATCGCCATCACACTGCACACTGCCCTATCCCATCTGGCCAAGAGGAATACTTATGTAAGAATGCTGTTCATTGACTAAATTTCAGCCTTCAACACCATAGTACCCTCCAAGCTCATCATTAAGCTCTGGGCCCTGGTGCTGAACACCGCACCGTACAACTAGGTCCTGGACTTCCTGATGGGCCTCTCCAGGTGATGAAGGTAGGCAACAACACCTCCACTATGCTGATCCTCAACACAGGAGTCCCACAATGGTGGGTGCTCAGCCCCCTCCTATACTCCCTTTTCACCCATGACTATGTGGCCTTGCACATCTCCAACTCAATCAACAACAGTAGTAGGCCTGATTACCAACAACGATTAGACAGCCTACAGGGAGGAGGTGAAGGCCCTGGCGGAATGGAGCTGATCGTGGAATTCAGGAGATAGCAGAGGGAGCATGCCCCCATCCACATCAACGGGGCCGCAGTGTACACATCACTGACAATCTGAAATGGTCCACCCACACAGACAGTGTGGTGAAGAAGGTGCAACAGCGCCACTTCAACCTCGGGAGGCGGAAGAAATTTGTCTTGGCCCCTTGAAACTGCCGTTGTTATGAAATAATATATATATATATTTTTTGTGTTGCACCATTATTCTTATGTAATATAACCATATACAATTTCAGTAGCACATTAGGGTGATGGACTGTGCCATACAAACTGCCTCCATAATGTATTAGTCCACTCAGACAGGCGCGAATCAGACAGGTGTCTTGTACACCATGATATAATAGTGCCTTCGGAAAGTATTCAGACCCCTTGACTTTTTCCACATTTTGTTACAACCTTATTGTAAAATGGATTTAAAATAATAATAATCTCAGCAATCTACACACAATACCCCAAAACCGTTTTTTAAAAAGTTTTGCAAAAGTATTAAGAATAAACAACAGAAATACCTTACTTACATAAATATTAAGACCCTCTGCTATGAGACTTGAAATTCAGCTCAGGTGCAGAGTTGAGACAATCATGAGATAAAGCTGCAACTGTGTACCAAAGGAAGGGGGAGGAGAGGACAGAGAAAGGGGTAAAGAGAATAAGGCAGATTTGTATCTTGGGCATTGAGTGCTGTGCCTCGAGGAAAGCTTGGTTTAAGAGAAAGGTAAGAGAAAGACACTGGGTAAGAGAGGAGGGGAGGGAAAGTAAAGTACAGTACAGTATGTCTCTCTCTCAGTCATGGGATGATAGAGTGAAGTGTCTGGTCACCCAGGCTGTGTCCTCTGAGGCATCTAGTGACCTGGATTGGGTGGTTATTGGTAGTGTGGAAGAGGAACATTTTATTTGTTATCTTCTATGGCCTGAAGAAGGGACAGGTCATTCTGTTATTCTTAGTTTCTGTAAGATTGCTAAATTGCATTGTTTCAAGTTGCCCTTTACATTTTTGTAGTCGAAGAGTGGACATGTCCTTGGTATGATTCGTCGTTCTCTTTCCTTTACTATCTGTGGTGATAAGCATGAGTACCGGACTCATTCGAGGGGCATGTGAAACACCCCACCCATACTTGGTCTCTATAAGATGACTGTGAGAACAAAGAGCGAGTTGAATTGGTTTTCCCATGCATGTTCAAATAAAGATTTTTTTATATTGAGATTTGACTGCCTTATGAGTAGGGCTGACCACAATTAGTCGACTGGATGATTTTTTGGTCGTTAGGCTGTTGGTCGAGCAAGATTGTTTTAGTCGAGCAGTAACACATATATACAATATATATACAGAGCCTTCGGAAAGTAATCAGACCCCTTGAATTTTTCCACATTTTGTTAGGTTACAGCCTTATTCTAAAATTGATTAAATTGTTTTTACATATATAACCAGTAGTACATTTACCGTTAATTCCTATAATTTCTAATCTACAATGCTTCTTACTCATTTATTTTACTGCATTCAATATTATTATTGCAGTCTTCCCGTTCTCATTGTCGGAGTGGACACATTGTTTGCGGAGTGCACAACCTTAGCTACACTTGTGAGAAACAACTTTTGGTTTACTTAATTCCATTTACAAATTCTGACAATTTAGTCATTGTCTTTTGTTTGGAGCGCTCCTGTCAATGCTGAGTAAGAAGTAGTCCTATAGGCTACCTGGCCTGTGCTCAAATGTAGGCATAAATGTGCCCATTTGGGGAGCTGATAGTATTTCTGATTGGCTTAAATGCACCACCAATAATGACCTGTGGAGTTGTAGAGTTTCTCATGCAAACTAAGTCTGTTTTTACATCCATTGAGAATTACAACAGGTTTTTTTCTCCATTGAACATCCCATACAAATAAAGGCATTTTAATTAATTATATGATGAGTGCCTTGATCCTCCTTTATATTTGAGTTCCTCAATGCATTTGAAAAATCTTTCCAGCTCTCTCCCTTTTGATAACCACTCAGCGTGAAAGGGAAGAATGTCATGCTCTGATCCAGTGGAAACGTCATAAAATATGCTTCTTATCAGTGATTGACTTCGATTGAAATAGGTTCCGGTACTCATTTTGGATGCTGGTACTGTGTCTATTTAGGTGCAGGTGCTCCACAATACTTTTAAACGACTATTCTATAAGAGGAACAGGAGCTCAAGCAGTAGAAAATGTGACGTGCCGGTACTCAGCTCTGGTAAGCTCCTGCCCAAGTCAAGCACTGCATCTTATCCCTTGTGCAAATAGCCTACAGCTGTGTCTGTCCCGAGCTCACTGGCGCGGGAAAATCTGAGGGCCCAGAATATTTTATTCAATGTTTCAAGTTCGCCAGCACAAGCTTCGGGCAGAAGTTAATAGTTGATACAATGTTTCAAGTTCGTTGCAGACAGGCCATGTGTAGCCAATGTGATTTATAGGATATTTATTTTTATCAGGATATTTTCTACCTGCAGGATGGAATGTTTTTATTTGTTGGCTTTCTAGGCTATTTTTACATAGTTGGCAATGGCAATAGAAGTTACTTTTTAGATTTGTATAATTTTAATTTGGATTTGGATAGAATTTTGATTAACCATATGACAATGATTTTGAGTTACAAAGACGTTATTATAAATTAAATTGAACTGTCTCATGAAAATGTGCATATGAAAAACACAACTGGCATGCAGATCAAATCAAATCAAATCGACGTTTATTTGTCACATGCGCTGAATACAACAGGTTTACCTTACAGTGAAATGCTTACTTACAGGCTCTAACCAACAGTGCAATTAAAATAAAAAAAAGGTATTAGGTGAACAATAGGTAAGTAAAGAAATAAAAACAACAGTAAAAAGATCGGTAGAAATTAAAGATAAATTGGCATTCCACATGAGAAAGGTTGCCGAGTCCTCGTGTAGCCTATTACCGGCAACTTCAGAAGAGTAATGGCAGAATCTGCGAAAGACGTCCTGGAGCTGCGTGGTTGGTATTGGGGGCCTGGATGTTGGGGTTGTTGGGTGGAGTTGGGGCTGGAGGGTCAAGGGTGAGGGTGAGGGAGAGCTGTGTTGGGGCTGGAGGGAGTCCAGTTCCCCAGCTCCCCAGACCAGCTCACAGACCTACAGGCACTGAACCAAAATAGAAGGGTGAGCACTGGGCAATAGTTAAATATTCATAAACAAAGAGAGACTGGGACGAGGGGGGTGTACATGTGACAAAGATAGAGATAAATAAATAAAGAGAGAGAGCATAAGACAGAGACAGAGAGAGAGAGAAACAAAGAGAGAGAGAAAAAAAGAGTGAGAAAGTTTGTGAAAGAGAGAGAGAGAAGAGAGGTTGTAGGGAAAATAAGGACCAGAGTTTTCTGTGGCCCAGATATATCCCTCAAACTCCTAAATCCATTCATTATGATCCGCAGTCAATTACTCCCAGAACAGCTATTATACTATACTGTAACGATGTGCGCTGAGAGTCGGGAAGCAAGTTCAGGGAATGAGTGTTTTAATAAATAAATGAAACATAATACAAAACAAGAAACACGAAAAACGCACAGACAGGAAACAGAAACAATGATGCCTGTGGAAGGAACCAAAGGGAGTGACATATATAGGGCAGGTAATCAAGGAAGTGATGGAGTCCAGATGAGTGATGAGCTGCAGGTGCGTGTAACGATGGTGACAGGTGTGCGCCATAACGAGCAGCCTGGTGACCGAGAGGCCGGACACATGACATATACATTATTAACCAGAAGGAACCATCTAAAGATTCCCTGTGTACTGTTAAATATGTATGCTGTATGTATTGATGACTATGGCATTGTTGTGTGCATTTGCTCTAAGTTCTGAAGCAGGGTAGGGTGGGAGGGTAGCAGTGTGTAAGGGACCGATCAAAATTTACTTGGGGGGGGGGGGGGGGGGCTGATCCAACTCAAGGTGTCATAAAAAAAGGTGCCCTCCTCCCCATGTTTAAAAATATTTTCACATGACCCTTCCCTTGTACTGAAAATAAATTGAACACCCTCCCACTGGATAGAATGAACTCAAAATAATGTTTATGACCCCAAATAACAATAACTGTAGCGACCCTGTGTTTATAAACATGGATATCTACATTGCTTTTGTGGAACAGTTGATGCCACGCAGGGCTACGGGCCAGAAGTCTGAGGGTTCGCCAATCACCAAGGACGAGACACTACCTGCCTCTCATTACTTCACTATCAGTGCTGGTTGCAGACAATGATCAGCTAGGGGGAAACCAGATTTTCAACATTTGTACATGTTGGTAGGGGTAAAGTGACTATGCATAGATAATAAACATTGCGTAGCAGGGGTGTCAATGTAAATAGTCCGGTGGCCATTTGATTATTTGTTCAGCAGTCTTATGGCTTGAGCTGTTAAGGAGCCTTTTGGACCTAGACTTGGCACTCCGGTACCGCTTGCCATGCGGTAGCAGAGAGAACAGTCTATGACTTGGGTGACAGGTGTCTTTAACAATTTTTGGGGCCTTTCTCTGAAGGAAAAATATAATTTCCTTTAAATCAGTGCGTGCGAGCACTCTGTCATAGACTTTCTCTATCTCCATCAATTTCATTCAAATTGCATCTACAATAGATTGATATATATAAAATGTATATATATACATCAATATACATATATTTATATATACAGTGGGGAGAACAAGTATTTGATACACTGCCGATTTTGCAGGTTTTCCTACTTACAAAGCATGTAGAGGTCTGTAATTTTTATCATAGGTACACTTCAACTGTGAGAGACGGAATCTAAAACAAAAATCCAGAAAATCACATTGTATGATTTTTAAGTAATTCATTTGCATTTTATTGCATGACATAAGTATTTGATCACCTACCAACCAGTAAGAATTCCGGCTCTCACAGACCTGTTAGTTTTTCTTTAAGAAGCCCTCCTGTTCTCCACTCATTACCTGTATTAACTGCACCTGTTTGAACTCGTTACCTGTATAAAAGACACCTGTCCACACACTCAATCAAACAGACTCCAACCTCTCCACAATGGCCAAGACCAGAGAGCTGTGTAAGGACATCAGGGATAAAATTGTAGACCTGCACAAGGCTGGGATGGGCTACAGGACAATAGGCAAGCAGCTTGGTGAGAAGGCAACAACTGTTGGCGCAATTATTAGAAAATAGAAGAAAATAGAAGAAGTTCAAGATGATGGTCAATCACCCTCGGTCTGGGGCTCCATGCAAGATCTCACCTCGTGGGGCATCAATGATCATGAGGAAGGTGAGGGATCAGCCCAGAACTACACGGCAGGACCTGGTCAATGACCTGAAGAGAGCTGGGACCACAGTCTCAAAGAAAACCATTAGTAACACACTACGCCGTCATGGATTAAAATCCTGCAGCGCACACAAGGTCCCCCTGCTCAAGCAGGCGCATGTCCAGGCCCGTCTGAAGTTTGCCAATGACCATCTGGATGATCCAGAGGAGGAATGGGAGAAGGTCATGTGGTCTGATGATTCAAAAATAGAGCTTTTTGGTCTAAACTCCACTCGCCGTGTTTGGAGGAAGAAGAAGGATGAGTACAACCCCAAGAACACCATCCCAACCGTGAAGCATGGAGGTGGAAACATCATTCTTTGGGGATGCTTTTCTGCAAAGGGGACAGGACGACTGCACCGTATTGAGGGGAGGATGGATGGGGCCATGTATTGCGAGATCTTAGCCAACAACCTCCTTCCCTCAGTAAGAGCATTGATGATGGGTCGTGGCTGGGTCTTCCAGCATGACAACGACCCGAAACACACAGCCAGGGCAACTAAGGAGTGGCTCCGTAAGAAGTATCTCAAGGTCCTGGAGTGGCCTAGCCAGTCTCCAGACCTGAACCCAATAGAAAATCTTTGGAGGGAGCTGAAAGTCCGTATTGCCCAGCGACAGCCCCGAAACCTGAAGGATCTGGAGAAGGTCTGTATGGAGGAGTGGGCCAAAATCCCTGCTGCAGTGTGTGCAAACCTGGTCAAGAACTACAGGAAACGTATGATCTCTGTAATTGCAAACAAAGGTTTCTGTACCAAATATTAAGTTCTGCTTTTCTGATGTATCAAATACTTATGTCATGCAATAAAATGCAAATTAATTACTTAAAAATCATACAATGTGATTTTCTGGAGTTTTGTTTTAGATTCCGTCTCTCATAGTTGAAGTGTACCTATGATAAAAATTACAGACCTCTACATGCTTTGTAAGTAGGAAAACCTGCAAAATCGTCAGTGTATCAAATACTTGTTCTCCCCACTGTATATATATACACACACAGTGCATTCAGAAAGGATTCAGACCCCTTGACTTTTTCCACATTTTCTTACGTTACAGCCTTACTCTAAAATGTATTAAATCGTTTTTTCCCCATAATGACGAAGCAAAAACAAGTTTTTAGACATTTTTGCAAATTGATAAAAAATAAGACAATGAAATATCACGCTTACATACATATTCAGACACTTTACTCAGTACTTTGTTGAAGCACCTTTGACAGCGATTACAGCCTTGAGTCTTCTTGGGTATGACGCGACAAGCTTGGCAAACCTGTATTTGGGGAGTTTATTCCATTCTTCTCTGCAGATCCTCTCAAGCTCTGTCAGGTTAGTTGGGGAGCGTTACTGCACAGCTATTTTCAGGTCTCTTCAGAGATGTTAAATCGGGTTCAAGTCCAGGCTCTGGCTGCGCCACTCAAGGACTTTCAGAGACTTGTCCCAAAGCCACTCCTGCGTTGTCTTGGCTGTGTGCTTAGGGTCGTTGTCCTGTTGGAAGGTGAACTTCGCCCCAGTCTGAGGTCCTGAGCACTCTGGAACAGGTTTTCATCAAGGATCTCTCTGTACTTTGCTCCGTTTATCTTTCCCCCAATCCTAACTAGTCTCCCAGTCCCTGCCGCTGAAAAACATCCCTACAGCATGACGGTGCCACTACCATGCTTCACCATAGGGATGGTGCCCGGTTTCCTCCAGACATGACGCTTGGCATTCAGGCCAAAGAGTTCCCCCTTGGTTTCATTAGACCAGAGAATCTTGTTTCTCATGGTCTGAGAGTCTTTAGGTGCCTTTTGGCAAACTCCAAGTGGGCTGTTATGTGCCTTTTACTGAGGAGTGGCTTCCATCTCGCCACTACCATAAAGGCCTTATCGGTGGAGTGCTGCAGAAATGTTTGTCCTTCTGGAAGGTTCTCCCATCTCCACAGGGGAACTTTGGAGCTCTTTCAGAGTGGCCATCGGGTTCTTGGTCACCTCCCTGACCAAGGCCCTTCTCCCCTGATATCTCAGTTTGGCCGAGCTGCCAGCTCTAGGAAGAATCATGGTGGTTCCAAACTTCTTTCATTTAAGAATGATGGAGGCCACTGTGTTCTTGGGGACCTTCAAAGCTGCATAATTTTTTTGGTACCCTTCCCCAGATCTGTGCCTCGACACAATCCTGTCTCAGGGCTCTACAGACAATTCCTTTGACCTCATGGCTTGGTTTTTGCTCTGACATGCACGGTCAACTGTCGGACCCTATATAGACAGGTGTGTGCCTTTACAAATCGTGCCCAATAATCGAATTTACCGCAAGTGAACTCTAATCAAGTATATATACGCATATATGTATATATACACTACCGGTCAAAAGTTTTAGAACACTTACTCATTCAAGGGTTTTTATTCATGTTTACTATATTCTGCATTGTAGAGTAATAGTGAAGACATCAAAACTATGAAATAACACACATAACACCGGGATGCTGGCCTTCAGTAACGGATGATATCTGCATGTGTATTTCCCACCATAAAGAATGGAGGAGGAGGTGTTATGGTGTGGGGGTGCTTTGCTGGTGACACTGTCTGGGATTTATTTAGAATTCACAGCACACTTAACCAGCATGGCTACCACAGCATTATGCAGCGATACGCCATCCCATCTGGTTTGGGCATAGTGGGACTATCATTTGTTTTTCAACAGGACAATGACCCAACACACCTCCAGGTTGTGTAAGGGCTATTTTACCAAGAAGGAGAGTGATGGAGTGCTGCATCAGATGACCTGGCCTCCACAATCCCCCGACCTCAACCAAATTGAGATAGTTTGGGATGAGTCGGACCGCAGAGTGAAGGAAAAGCAGCCAACAAGTGCTGAGCATATGTGTGAACTCCTTCAAGACTGTTGGAAAAGCATTCCAGGTGATACTGGTTGAGAGAATGCCAAGAGTGTACAAAGCTGTCATCAAGGCAAAGGGTGGTGTCACGATCGTCGTATGGTGGAAGAGAGGAGGACCAAAGCGCAGCGTGGTTAGAATACATTCTTCTATTTATTGAAGACGAAAAAACGAAGAACACTTTACAAACTAAACAAAACAACAAACCGACGAACGTGAAGCTATATAAACAATGTGCTGACATGCAACATAGACATAGACAATCACCCACGAACTACCTAATGAATATGGCTGCCTAAATATGGTTCCCAATCAGAGACAACGATAGACAGCTGTCTCTAATTGAGAACCAATCTAGGCAACCATAGACATACATACACCTAGACCAGACACTGCCCCATAAACATACAAAACCCCTAGACAATACAAAACACATACATCCCCCATGTCACACCCTGACCTAACTAAAATAATAAAGAAAACAAAGATAACTAAGGCCAGGGCGTGACAGTACCCCCCCCCCCCCCCAAAGGTGCGGACTCCGGCCGCAAAACCTGACACAGAAGGGGAGGGTCCGGGTGGGCCTTCTCACGGCGGCGGCTCGGGTGCGGGACGTGGACCCCACTCCACCATAGTCAATACCCACTTTGGTGGTGCCTCTGGAGCGGGGACCCTTACAGCGAGTCTCGGACTGAAGACCATCCTAGAGGGCACCACTGGACGGAGGGGCAGCTCCGGACTGAGGGGCAGCTCCGGACTGAGGGGCAGCGCCGGACTGAGGGGCAGCTCCGGACTGAGGGGCAGCGCCGGACTGAGGGGCAGCTCCGGACTGAGGGGCAGCTCCGGACTGAGGGGCAGCTCCGGACTGAGGGGCAGCTCCGGATGCGCCTGACTGGCGGGCGGCTCTGGCAGCTCCTGACTGGCTGGCGGCTCTGGCAGTTCCTGACTGGCGGGCGGATCTGGCAGCTCCTGACTGGCGGGCGGCTCTGGCGGCTCCTGACTGGCGGGTGGGTCTGGCGGCTCCTGACTGGCGGGCGGCTCTGGCAGCTCCTGACTGACGGACGGCTCTAGCGGCTCCTGACTGACGGGCGGCTCTAGCGGCTCAGGACAGACGGGCGGCTTTGACGGCTCAGGACAGACGGGCGGCTCTGATGGCTCCGGACAGACGGGCGGCTCTGACGGCTCCGGACAGACGGGCGGCTCAGACGGCGCTGTGCAGACGGGCAGCGCAGGCGGCGCTGGGCAGACGGACAGCTCAAACGGCGCTGGGCAGACGGGCAGTGCAGGCGGTGCTGGGCAGACGGGCAGCGCAGGCAGCGCTGGGCAGACGGCATACTCTGGCCTGCTGAGGCGCACAGTAGGCCTGGTGCGTGGTGCCGGAACTGGTGGTACCGGGCTAAGGACACGCACCTCAAGGCTAGTGCGGGGAGCAGCAACAGGGCGTACAGGGCTCTGGAGACGCACAGGAGGCTTGGTGCGTGGTGCCGGAACTGGTGGTACCGGGCTGGAGACACGCACCACAGGGCGAGTGCGTGGAGGACGGCGGCTTTGACGGCTCAGGACAGACGGGCGGCTCTGATGGCTCCGGACAGACGGGCGGCTCAGATGGCGCTGGGCAGACGGGCAGCGCAGGCGGCGCTGGGCAGACGGACAGCTCAAACGGCGCTGGGCAGACGGGGAGTGCAGGCGGTGCTGGGCAGACGGGCGGCGCAGGCGGCGCTGGGCAGACGGCATACTCTGGCCTGCTGAGGCGCACAGTAGGCCTGGTGCGTGGTGCCGGAACTGGTGGTACCGGGCTAAGGACACGCACCTCAAGGCTAGTGCGGGGAGCAGCAACAGGGCGTACAGGGCTCTGGAGACGCACAGGAGGCTTGGTGCGTGGTGCCGGAACTGGTGGTACCGGGCTGGAGACACGCACCACAGGGCGAGTGCGTGGAGGACGGCGGCTTTGACGGCTCAGGACAGACGGGCGGCTCTGATGGCTCCGGACAGACGGGCGGCTCAGACGGCGCTGGGCAGACGGGCAGCGCAGGCGGCGCTGGGCAGACGGACAGCTCAAACGGCGCTGGGCAGACGGGCAGTGCAGGCGGTGCTGGGCAGACGGGCAGCGCAGGCGGCGCTGGGCAGACGGCATACTCTGGCCTGCTGAGGCGCACAGTAGGCCTGGTGCGTGGTGCCGGAACTGGTGGTACCAGGCTAAGGACACGCACCTCAAGGCTAGTGCGGGGAGCAGCAACAGGGCGTACAGGGCTCTGGAGACGCACAGGAGGCTTGGTGCGTGGTGCCGGAACTGGTGGTACCGGGCTGGAGACACGCACCACAGGGCGAGTGCGTGGAGGAGGAACAGGGCTCTGGAGACGCACTGGAAGCCTGGTGCGTGGTGTTGGCACTGGTGGTACTGGGCTGGGGCGAGGAGGTGGCACCGGATAGACCGGACCGTGAAGGCGTACTGGAGCTCTTGAGCACCGAGCCTGCCCAACCTTACCTGGTTGAATGCTCCCCGTAGCCAGGCCAGTGCGGGGAGGTGGAATAACCCGCACTGGGCTGTGCTGGCGAACCGGGGACACCATGCGTAAGGCTGGTGCCATGTACACCGGCCCGAGGAGACGCACTGGAGACCAGATGCGTTGAGCCGGCTTCATGGTACCTGGCTCGATGCCCGCTCTAGCCCGGCCGATACGAGGAGCTGGGATGTACCGCACCGGGCTATGCACACGTACAGGAGACACCGTGCGCTCTTCCGCATAACACGGTGTCTCCCCATACTCTCGCTCTCCACGGTAAGCACGGGGAGTTGCCGCAGGTTTCCTACCTGACTTCGCCACACTCCCCTTTAGCCTCCCCCCCCAAGACATTTTTGGGGCTGCCTCTCTGGCTTCCAGCCACGCTTCCGTGCTGCCTCCTCATACCACCGCCTCTCGGCTTTAGCTACCTCCAGCTCTTCACGAGGACGGCGATATTCTCCAGATTGTGCCCAGGGTCCTCCGCCCTCCAGAATTTCCTCCCAAGTCCATGAGTCCTGCGATCGCTGCTGCTGCCTTTTACCACGCTGCTTGGTCCTTTGTTGGTGGGTGATTCTGTCTTTGTGTTCTCTGCACCAGATAGGACTGTTTCGGTTTTGCAACGTTTGTTATTTTGTTTTGTGTTCGTGTTCAGTTGATTATTATTAAAACATGGACACCTACTACGCTGCGTCTTGGTCAGACGAAGAGGAGGAAGGCTGCCGTTACAGGTGGCTACTTTGAAGAATATCAAATATAAAATATATTTTGATTTGTTTAACAATTTTTTGTTTACCACATGATTCCATATGTGTTATTTCATAGTTTTGATGTCTTCACTATTATTCTACAATGTAGAAAATAGTAAAAATAAAGAAAAACCCTTGAATGATAGGTGTGTCCAAACTTGTGACTGGTACTGTGTATATATATAAACACACTGAGTATACAAAACATTAAGAGACAGGTTAAATAAAGATTTTTAGCCTTAAGAATATTGAGACGTGAATTCTGTATGTGTGCCATTCATAGGGTGAATGGGCAAGACAACAGATTTAAATGCCTTTGAACGGGGTATGGTAGTAGTAGGCGCACCGGTTTGTGTCAAGAACTGCAATGCTGCTGGGTTTTTCACAATCAACGAAGCATTGGAATGCTTTGGAATGCTTTCGACACCTTGTAGAGTCCATGCCATGATGAATTGAGGCTGTTCTAAGGGCAAAAGGGGGGATGCAACTCAATATTAGGAAGGTGTTCTTAATGTTTTGTACACTAACATAGATGTCCTAGCCTACCTCTTTCAGGTAATAATTTCAGGTAATAAATTCATTGCAGTTATTAGCCTTATATTTAGCTAATGAATGATGGGCTATGTATAAGCTTCTAATTGTTAGCCTCTGTCTCTTGTACAATACGCACCTGCGCTCGGCTGACCTCTCACCTTAAAAAATGTTCCTTAGCTCTTGGAGTCCCAGGAAAAGTAAGACATTTTCACTGTAGCCTAGAATAGAATGTTGTACTCACTTGAAAACAATAATGCAATTACTCATGGCATTGTGGTGTTGTAGGCTAGTCTAGGTAGGATAACTGTATTGTCCCTAAACAAGATCAATAGGGAAGATTTTTTATCTGTGTCTCATGTCATCACTGTCCTTTCATGCGTAATGATGCACCTGGCCTCTCCGCTGCCTATCAGCTATTCCTATCTGTTCTTGTCGATTCATATTAAAACTTGATGCAGCTTTTAATGTTTTTATGTGTGGTATGATTGCTAGTTAGCCTATTGCAGATCTGGACATACGATACACCTACCACTATTGTCACTATGAATGGTGGATAGAGGGCAGGATAGACTGTTAGACTGGTAGACTATCCTGACCTGTGGTATAGTAAAAGTTAGAGCATGGAAAAGCGTATTGCATAAGGGAAGTACCAAAACACGTTGATATAGGGGAGGCACATGCAAGCAGATGAGGAAATTTGGCTAGGATGGAAGACATTATATAGTAAAACCTGAAAAAGAGAGAATGTTAACCAGGGGAAAAACACAGTACCCTCTCCTGTGCCCAATAAAAAAAACACACAACTCTTCCCAAAAGTTTGGCAACCCTCCCCTATTTTGGCAGCTGGGTTACCTGTGATACAAGTCAGTATTCGACGTCCATCCATGTCTGAGGACGTTGGGAGATGACATGGAAACCGGCCATCTGCCTCTAATTCCAAAATACATTTATTTTTGAGATTTTGGTTTTAAGCCTATCCCTTACCTTAACCATTCGGAGTTAATGCCTAACCTTAAGATTTCGGAGATCATTCCTAAACTTAACCTTAAACACTTCAAAATGTAACATTTGCAACAACTTCGAAATTTGATGTTTGAGAAACATGAATGAACGTTTAATTCTGACGTGAGACTTTGAGAGCTAGTTTTATTTTGGACCACCCCTCCCCCCCAGTAAATTGCGATCTGTCCCTAAGACAGAGGCATGGGTGTGAGCGAAATGAGACATCAAGCGAAATGAGAGTAAGATAGACAGAACGAATGTGAGTGAGAATAGGGGGACAGAGAAAGACAAATACATAGGAAAACAGAGAGAAAGAGGCAGGGAGAGAGAGAATGAGATTAACAATAAGACAGAAAACCGTTCTGGAGAAAGAGAGATGAGAGTGAAAATGAGACGGAGAAAGTGATGAAGACAAATTGAGAGAACGAACAAGGGAGTGAGAGAAAGAGCTGTTGCTATCTGACCTTCACTCTCTCCTCATCCTTTGCCGGAGGAAGGCGGGACTACCGAGAAAGGATTGAGGGAGGGATGAGGCAGTGATGGTGATAGTGATCTGACTAATACCATACTGGAGAGGAGAGAGCATGAAGCTGTGTGTGTGTGTGTGTGTGTGTGTGTGTGTGTGTGTGTGTGTGTGTGTGTGTGTGTGTGTGTGTGTGTGTGTGTGTGTGTCTGTGTGTCTGTGTGTGTGTGTGTGTGTCTGTGTGTGTGTGTGTGTGTGTGTGTGTGTGTGTGTGTGTGTGTGTGTGTGTGTGTGTGTGTGTGTGTGTGTGTGTGTGTGTGTGTGTGTGTGTGTGTGTGTGTGTGTGTGTGTTAGTGCGTGCGTGCGTGCGTGCGGTGTGTGTGAAGGAAATATTCAGCCTAGTCGGTGAGATGAAAAAAGGTCAACAATTCTTAGTCAACTCTCTCTCTCTCTCTCTCTCTCTCTCTCTCTCTCTCTCTCTCTCTCTCTCTCTCTCTCTCTCTCTCTCTCTCTCTCTCTCTCTCTCTCTCTCTCTCTCTCTCTCTCTCTCTCTCTCTCTCTCTCTCTGTACAGCTAAAGAGAAATGCAGATTTCTTTTACCAAACAAAACCAGTTCTTGAAATATAATGAAAAAAAGAGGCTGGTACTCACTTAAATCAGATTTTAATATTTTACAGCCAGTGCTTATTTGTTTGGAGGGCAAAAGCCCCCTTTCTCAGAATTAGCAGTCAAGAGCATAACCACATCAGTGGATCTCTCACACACATGCAGTAGCACACACACACACACACACACACACAAACACGCACACACACACACACAGTCCCACCAGTGGTGTGCGTAGCCAAAGAGTTCTATTTTCATGTTTTTTCCCCTTCAGATTCACTGTTTAATAGTCACATTTAATAGTCACATTTTAAGTGTTGCAGGTGTGATTTCAGGGTACAGTGAAAATCTTAGGCTCTGAGCTCCAACATGCAGGATTAAGTGACATAAAACAATGAAAATGGTAATAAAAAACAACAACAATAGAAATAGCACTATATACATAATAAAAACTGTAGCAGTGATGAATAAATACATGTCCATTGGTGTGGAGGCAGACTAAATGACCATCGAGGGGGTGTGGGGACCAAGTGAAATAAAACAATACAGATAATAATAAAAAAAGGTCATAACATGGGGCAGAGGTCCCTGATGATCTTCTTGGCCTTCCTGCGACACCTGGTGTTGTAGTTGTCCTGGAGGGCTAGCAGTGTGCACCCAATGGTGCGTTCAGCTGCACGTATCACCCTCTGAAGCGCCTTGCGGTCCTCTCGATGGTGCTCCTGTAGAACACTGTGAGGACCCTCGGGACAGGCTGAGTCGTTGTCGTGCCTTCGTCACACACCAGGCAGCAGGCCACACACACACACACACACACACACACACACACACACACACACACACACACACACACACACACACACACACACACACACACACACACACACACACACACACACACACACACACACACACACACATGCACAAGCACATAGTACAGCTACTCACACACCACAGGAGGTTGGTGGCACCTTAATTGGTGAGGACGGGCTTGTGGTAATGGCTGGAGGGGAGTAGGTGGAATGTCATCAAATACATCAAACACATGGATTCATGCTATCCGATTGGCTCTATTCCAGCCATTATTATAAGCCTTCCTCCCCTCAGCAACCTCCACTGTCACACACACATCCACACGTCATTCTAAGCTATTTGTTCTGCATCTATGAGGTTGGGAGGAAATATTAAAATGATAAAAGACACAAGTAGCATCCTCCTCATCTGTAGGATTACCATATGTACACTAACATGGTACACACACACACACACACACACACACACACACACACACACACACACACACACACACACACACACACATGCACTGTCATAATTAGTGTGTTATAAATAGCTCTGGCTACAGTTGGACTAGGAGTCTGCCCTCCATGTTAATACTTCACAACCAATATCAGCTATCTCTCTCTGTGTGTGTGTGTGTGTGTGTGTGTGTGTGTGTGTGTGTGTGTGTGTGTGTGTGTGTGTGTGTGTGTGTGTGTGTGTGTGTGTGTGTGTGTGTGTGTGTGTGTGTGTGTGTGTGTGTGTGTGTGTGTGTGTGTGTGTGTGTGTGTGTGTGTGTGTGTGTGTGTGTGGTACTTGACTACGCTATGAAGTGGTGGGACTCACTCTATTATCTGACTTCATTGCTGCTTTCTCTGAGTCAAGAGAGGAAAGAGGAGGAAGGGAGAGAGAGAGCGAAGGGAAAAAGAGAGAGCGAAGGGAGAGAGAGACGGAAGGGAGAGGGAGGGATGGTAAAGAGAGAGGGAAGGGAGAGAGAGCGAAGGGAGAGAGAGCGAAGGGAGAGAGAGCGAAGGGAGAGAGAGCGAAGGGAGAGAGAGCGAAGGGAGAGAGAGAGAGATGTTTGGTTATGTTTTAGGAATGTAATTTCTCCAGCACTCCAGCGAAATTGAAATAGTCTTGTATTTAGCTCTGCTGTGTGTGATATTGAGTCTGGATAGAAGCCCCTCACAGTCTCACGTCAGAATTAGACATTCATCCATGTTTTGAATTTTGAAGTTTCCAAGTGTTTAAGGTTAAGTTTAGGCATGAACCCCACATTTTTAGGGACAGGTTTAAAAGAAAAATATTATGGACGTCGAATACTGACTTGTATCATGGGTGACCTGGCTGAGCAGTCGTGTCAGTGCTCAGTGAGTGTGGGTTCAGTTGGTCTGGTTCTCAGTTGCTTCTCTCCTCACACTCCTGCGACTGGCACTGCTCACTCTGTCAAGGTCACACACATAGTAATGGGAGGAGAGTGTGTGTAACCATCTAAAACTGCTAAAACTGAGTTGTGTGCATGCATGGGTGTGTGTGTGTGATCCTGAGTCATAGGTGCTTCAGTGTAGACTCAGCAGTATTGACATTACTCTACTCTGCAGCACACACACTTATTTAGCTTTTAGAATACTGTACAGTAGGCTACTATCTCAGATGTCCCAGGTTCAATACCTGGCATCAGAGTTGCTCACTTTAATTGTCTTTTAACACAGGTAACAAAGGTCCTGTTTCTTGTTTTAATGCCGGTACTGAGGCATTTGAATATTTGAGGTTCCCATTCTCCATAGCAGTCAGCACCGACCCACTTCAACCATTGATGGTCAGTCACACGTCCAATGTTGATTGACTTTGAGAGACCAAATTACCCTTTCTAATTTACCATTGGACCATGATGTGCTCGTTGGGACTTTGACTGTAGTCTCAAGTTTAAGCTTGGGTTCAGACTTCAGGTTAGGGGTCAGAGGTCAGGGATCAAGGTCATCTGAGAGCCCTAGAAGTGGTATGTGGTTATCAATCTTCTAGCAAGCTGAATGTGAGTTCCAAATGCTTTTAAATGGAACTCTTGTTTTCCTATTATAGTGAGCAGCATGGAGCCTGAAGTAGCAGTATGGGACTTCAACTTGTATCTTTATTCAGGCTCATGCTATACAGTAGAACGTTATGCATCTCTTCCTATTAGTCCAGTTACTGCTGCTACTGCTCCTGTACTGTGGAGCCAGGAGTTAAGTTAAGCATTTTAATGTCTACTTTCTCCCAGTTTAGAGAGAGAGAGAGTGTGTGTGTGTGTGTGTGTGTGTGTGGCCTGCTGCCTGGTGTGTGGGTGCGTGTGTGTGTGTGTGTGTGTGTGTGTGTGTGGCCTGCTGCCTGGTGTGTGGGTGCGTGTGCATGTATCACTGGTTGTGGATAATAACCTTGTTTGCTGTGTTTTGAAGATTAATTATTGCT